>NC_134399.1:206715707-206756785 GCF_050003625.1 Haematobia irritans
AATCGGGGGATCGGTTTATATGGGGGCTATATATAATTATGGACCGATGTGGACCAATTTTTGCATGGTTGTTAGAGACCATATGCTAACACCAAGTACCAAATTTCAGCCTTAGAGGCATCGCAAGCCAAATTTGGGGGTCCGTTTATATGGGGGATATACGTAAAAGTGGACCGATATGGCCCATTTGCAATACCATCCGACCTACATCAATAACAACTACTTGTACCAAGTTTCAAGTCGATAGCTTCTTTCGTTCGGAAGTTAGCGTGATTTAAACAGACGGACGGACGGACATGCTCAGATTAATTTATTTGGTACACTCAAAAAAAACAGAACCCTCTATTTCACCAAAGCCAATTTAAGTTTGTTTTAATTCAAGGAATTATTATGTTTGGAGAAAATTTCCTTTACTCTAATAATTTTTTGCAAACGTTAGTTAACCCTGGACAGTCATCCTTCGTCAAAATGACGACGCGTAATTTCATTATCGATTTAAAATGCATTTTGGTTGCTTTAAAGGGTGATACGGTCAAAATTTGGTCAAGGGAAAACGAGTGTAAATCGGTGAAATCGTTTATTTAAAAAATTAAATTAAATTTCTTTTTCAAGTTCAATTAGTATAAAATTCAGGAAAAATATTCAGTTAGGCTTTCGCTTTTCCAAATCCGAATTGCCGGGCCTCACGCTTGACACCTGCCATTAGATTTTGTACAGCCACCTTCTTCGCCGCAGAAAGCCAGTTTGCCTTGAACTGCTGCTCGTCCTTAGCAGTTTTTTTGGTCTTCTTTAGGTTCCGCTTGACAATAGCCCAGTATTTCTCAATTGGGCGGAGCTCTGGCGTGTTGGGAGGGTTCTTGTCCTTGGGAACCACCTGCACGTTGTTGGCGGCGTACCACTCCATGGCCTTTTTACCGTAATGGCAAGATGCCATTGACCGAGTTTTGACCGTATCACCCTTTATTATAAATTAATTGTTGACATGTCCGTCTGTCCGTCTATCTGTTGTAATCACGCTACAGCCTTCGACCTCCCGATAGAAACCGTAGTTTTTATCCAATTTGCCTGAAATTAGAAATCTAGAGGTATTTTAGGACCATCAAAAAGTGTACCGCAAATGGTGCATATCGGTCCATGTTTTGGTATAGCCCCCATATGGACCGATTTCCCGAATTTGCTTCTTGGGCGTCTAGAAAGTGTATTTTCTATCCGATTTGCCTGAAATTGCAAATCTAGAGGTATTTTAACACCACCAATTGGTGTGTCGAAAATGGGGTGTATCGGTCCATGTTTTGGTATAGCTCCCATATAGACCGATCTCCCGATTTTACTTCTTGCGCTTCTAGAATCCGTAGTTTTCATCCAATTTGCATGAAATTGGAAATCTCGAGGTATTCTAGGACCACAAAGAGGTGTGCCGAATATATTGTGTATCGGTGCAGTTTTTGATATAGGCCCCTTATAAACCGGCCCTCCGATTTGGGGTCTAGATTCTAGAACTACAATTAGATGTGCTGAATACTGTGTGTATCCTTCCATGTTTTGGTATAGCCCCCATTACACCGAACTCCCGGTATAACTCCTAGCGTTTCTAGAAATTTTAGTTTTTATCCGATTTGCCACAAATTGAAAATATACTGGAATTTTAGACCCATAACAAAGTGTATATGATTTAGTTTTATCGGTCCATTTGGTAAGGCATCTATATAAACCGATTTCACTTATTGAAACTGAATGCAAAATTTCCAGATTTTACTTCTCGTAGTCATATAAATAAGTGGCATGAAAATCTACAGATTTTAGATTTCAAATCAAGGCGTTATGCCATCATTTTCTTGCACACTTACAAGAGATGTTTATGATTCCTCTAAAACTCAAACAAAACAAGTAAGGAAAGTCTAAAGTCGGGCGGGGCCGACTATATTATACCCTGCACCACTTTGTAGATCTAAATTTTCGATGCCATATTACATCCGTCAAATGTGTTGGGTGCTATATAAAGGTTTGTCCCAAATACATACATTTAAATATAACTCGATTTGGACAGAATTTGATACACTTTTACAAAATCTATAGACTCAACATTTAAGTTGGCTAATGCACTAGGGTGGAACACAATTTTAGTAAAAAAATATTTGAAACATTTAAATCTGAAGCAATTTTAAGGAAACTTCGCAAAAAATTATTTATGATTTATCGCTCGATATATATGTATTAGAAGTTTAGGAAAATTAAAGTCAGTTTTACAACTTCTCGACGAAGCAATGGCGATTTTACAAGGAAAATGTTGGTATTTTGACCATTTTTGTCGAAATCAGAAAAACATATATATGGGAGCTATATCTAAATCTGAATCGATTTCAATCAAATTTGGCACTCATGACTATACTACCAATTGTACTCCTTGTGCAAAATTTCAAGCTAATCGGGATAAAACTCTGGCTTCTGGGTCCATATAAGTCCATATCGGGCGAAAGATATATATGGGAGCTATATCTAAATCTGAATCGATTTCAACCAAATTTGGCACACATAGCTACAATGCTAAATCTACTCCTTGTGCAAAATTTCAACCAAATTGGGCCAAAACTCTGGCTTTTAGGACCATATTAGTCCATATCGGCCGAAAGATATATATGGGAGCTATATCTAAATCTGAACCGATTTCAATAAAATTTTTTCGCACTTGACTATACTGCTAATTGTACTCCTAGTGCAAAATTTCAACCAAATTCGGCCAAAAATCTGGCTTCTGGGGCCATATAACCCAATATCGGTCGAAAGATATATATGGGAGCTATATCTAAATCTGAACCGATTTCTTTCAAATTTTGCGCACTTGACTATATGACTAAGTGTTATGTTTGTACAAAATTTCAAGCAAATCGGTATAAAACTCTGGCTGCTGGGTCCATATTAGTGCATATCGGACAAAAGATATATATGGGAGCTATATCTAAATCTGAACCGACTTCTTCCAAAATCAATAGGGTTCTATTTTGACCCAAATTAGGAATATGTGCCAAATTTGAAGGCGATTGGACTTAAATTGCTTTGATCACAAAAATGTGTTCACAGACAGACGGACGGACGGACAGACGGACATGGTTATATCGACTCAGGGACCCACCCTGAGCATTATTGACAAAGACACCATGTGTCTATCTCGTCTCCTTCTGGGTGTTACAAACATATGCACTAACTTACAATACCCTGTTCCACAGTGTGGCGCAGGGTATAAAAAATGGTTCTTATAAATTCAGAATCTGATCTTGTCTTCATAGGTCAAATCTTAACATTTATCTGTGGGAAACGTACTGGTTGAACTGATCTGCTTGGGAAAATATCTGTCATCAAACCCCCCTGAAATTTTTAAAGGAAACTATTATAAAAATATTTTTGAGTGTTGTTGACCTATTTTATGTTTATTCTGATTATTAATTTTGTTCGGCTTGAGGTCATAGAAACAATCCATTATTGATTTGTTTTAATATTTATTTCCAATATTTCGGTTAGTGCCACTAACTATCTTCTGGGATTTTGATTCATGGTGTTGGGTATTTAAGATTCAGCCCAGCCGAACTTACTACTGTATATATTTGTTTAAATTAAATTGATTAAACTAAACCAAACACAGCTTTATTTCATAAATATCAGGCTTCAAACATTGCCATCGGCAACTGCTACCACAAGCCAAGTAATTCGATTGGGCACGAAAGTCTTTAGCGGAACATTGTGCGATTGTATATACTTGTTTAATTTTTATAAAAATGTAAATAGGGTTTTAAATTCTGGGGGGGGGGCTGACATTTTTGTTGGCTTGGAGGGGGGGTGTATCTAAGCCCCTCCCCAGAGGCCTTCCTATGCTTATGCCTATTTCTGTATATAAACGAAAAAGCAAGTAGTCCAATTTTTTTGAAATGTGTGTGTGGAAACCATGGAGTGATTAATCAGTACTTCAGTGTTTGTGTCAGGCTTGCCCTGACCCTACTTTTTAAAAGAGTTCATATCTTTTCGAATTTATTTTCAGATCGAATGATATGGTTGACTAAGTTAACGAAAATATGCTTCGGGAGGCGCAGCGAAATAGGTCGGGTTATGCTAGTGAACAGATATATAAATTTTTGTGAAATAACATTTTAGTTTTCCGTTTTGTTTTTATTATTTCTTATATTCTAGAATGAAAAACTTTTTTATATAAAATAATTTCATAAAATATTTTCTAATAACTTCATACAATTTTATTTATAGATTTTAATTTTCATATATGCTATCAAACATAAAACAATATTGTCTCATTGTGTTAGAATTGAAATTAGAACACTATCATACATTTTGTAGGCCATAAAGAAGAGGAACAGATGATATGACAGCTTTTTTCTACAAAGCACAAAAAGGATGTTAGTATTTTTGTTTTTCTAGAAAAAAAATTTTAAAGAAACTTACATTTTAACAAGGATTTTAGCAAGGGGAAGTGTTGATGGATCTTCATCCATTAGAACATCGCGGGCTTTGATTGCAAAATCGCAGGTGAAGCGAATATTGTGATTATAGTATTGCATATCTTTCAACACACTGATGTCAAAGTCGGTGCTGAAATAATTTTGAATATTCAAATATTTCGTAAAGTTTAAATACTCATTATCTTAAAAATGGTTTGTTTAACATTTATTATTAAATGAAAAATATGTTTTTTTTAATGAGAATCTATAGAATTTTTCTCTCATGTTCACTTCTTACCCTTTCAGTTCATTCCACATCTCATTAACATATGATACGCCATGGCTTTTGTAGCTGTGAAACATGTAGGGTTTCATAACATCCAACGTAATGAAAACCTTACGTTGAATTTTCAAAAAAACGGGATCGGAACCCTTTAATGTTACTATAAGATCAGCAAACAATGCTGGTATCATCTGATAAATGAAAAACTATAAAAGTAAAAAAATATGAATTAGTATCTGTCTAAACTAGACTGTATTTAACTATAAACCATTTTTGAGTGAATTATGTATTGAAATTAATCATTCTGAATTTTGAATTGTAACGGAAAAATATTACGGTTTAAGAATCACTTGAAATGTATGAAATTGTACGAATTGCACTAATGATAGTAATATCGATACATGTCAAAAGATAATTTCAGTTTTCCACTAGTTCCAAAAAATTAATTAAAAAGAAAATCGATAGGTTTCCTGGCTGGCAGGAAAGACTTCTTATTTTCCGGCAGCCACGGATAGAATTACTTGGTGAGATCATCCTCGAATAAAGGCTTAACTTAAAATTTAACCCACTTGTGTTTACGTCTCGTTTCTCTTTTTTGAATTATTGTTGGATTGGGCTGATTTCTCATTGCTCGAGGAACAATTCAAAACCCAAATAACAATATTATCTCGCCTAGCAACTTCATCCATCGAACCTTCTGCTAGTGTGAAATTTTGGGATTTTGTTTTCTCTCCATATCCAATATACACATACAGTCCACAACAAATACAACCTCTGGAGTCGTATATCCATTTAGTGTCACTTTTATACCCTCCACCATAGGATGGGGGTATATTAACTTTGTCATTCCGTTTGTAACACATCGAAATATTGCTCTAAGACCCCATAAAGTATATATATTATGGGTCGTGGTGAAATTCTGAGTCGATCTGAGCATGTCCGTCCGTCCGTCCGTCTGTTGAAATCACACTAACTTCCGAACGAAACAAGCTATCGACTTGAAACTTGGCACAAATAGTTGTTATTGATGTAGGTCGGATGGTATTGTAAATGGGCCATATCGGTCCACTTTTACGTATAGCCCCCATATAAACGGACCCCCAAATTTGGCTTGCTAGGCCTCTAAGAGAAGCAAATTTCATCCGATCCGGCTGAAATTTGGTACATGGTGTTAGTATATGGTCTCTAACAACCATGCAAAAATTGGTCCATATCGGTCCACTTTTACGTATAGCCCCCATATAAACGGACCCCCAAATTTGGCTTGCGATCGCTCTAAGAGAAGCAAATTTCATCCGATCCGGCTGAAATTTGGTACATGGTGTTAGTATATGGTCTCTAACAACCATTCAAAAATTGGTCCATATCGGTCCATAATTATATATAGCCCCCATATAAACGGACCCCCAAATTTGGCTTGCGATTGCTCTAAGAGAAGCAAATTTCATCCGATACGGCCGAAATTTGGTACATGGTGTTAGTATATAGTCTCTAACAACTATGCAAAAATTGGTTCACATCGGTTCATAATTATATATAGCCCCATATAAACCGATCCCCGATTTGGCTTGCGGAGCCTCTAAGAGAAGCAAATTTCATCCGATCCGGCTGAAATTTGGTACATGGTGTTGGTATATGGTCTCTAACAACTATGCAAAAATTAGTATATATCGGTCAATAATTATATACAGCCCCCATATAAACCGATCCACCGATTTGGCTTGCGGAGCTTCTAAGAGAGCAAATTTCATCCGATCCGGCTGAAATTTGGTACATGGTGTTAGTATATGGTCTCTAACAACCATGCAAAAAGTCAATAATTATATATAGCCCCCATATAAACCGATCCCCCGATTTGGCTTGCGGAGTCTCTAAGAGAGCACATTTCATCCGATCCGGCTGAAATTTGGTACATGGTGTTGGTATATGGTCTTTAACAACCATGCAAAAGTTGGTCCACATCGCTTCATAATTATATATAGCCCCATATAAACCGATCCCCGATTTGGCTTGCGGAGCCTCTAAGAGAAGCAAATTTCATCCGATCCGGCTGAAATTTGGTACATGGTGTTGGTATATGGTCTCTAACAACTATGCAAAAATTAGTATATATCGGTCAATAATTATATACAGCCCCCATATAAACCGATCCACCGATTTGGCTTGCGGAGCTTCTAAGAGAGCAAATTTCATCCGATCCGGCTGAAATTTGGTACATGGTGTTAGTATATGGTCTCTAACAACCATGCAAAAAGTCAATAATTATATATAGCCCCCATATAAACCGATCCCCCGATTTGGCTTGCGGAGCCTCTAAGAGAAGCAAATTTCATCCGATCCGGCTGAAATTTGGTACATGGTGTTAATATATGACCTCAAACACCAATGCAAAAATTGGTCGAAATCGGTCCATAATTATATATAGCTCCCATATAAACCGATCCCCAGATTTGACCTCCGGAGCATCTTGGAAGCAAGGCCGTATTCAGGGGGGGGATGAGGGGGATCAAACCCCCCCCGAAATGAATGAATATTTTTATATAAATAAATATATATTTTTAGCTGCATAGAAAATCGAAGATGTTGAAGAAAAGCTGGAGGTTTTATTTTGAAAAACGCTTACCTATAAAACTTGCACAAATCATAGAATACTAGTTGAAAACAGGGATCCGGAGCGGAGCGGAGCGGAGCAAGCCCTTTTTGGCCGGAGCGGGAGCGGAGCGGGAGCGGAGCGGGAGCGGAGCGGGAGCGGCATTTATAAAATCCGGAGCGGAGCGGGAGCGGAGCGGTTTCCAAATGAAAAACCGCTCCGCTCCGAATAAAATATTACTTGAATGAAATGTGTAACTTTGAAATTACACTGTGTAGGTAATTTCAAATTTAGCTAGTACTTAGCGTAGTGTGAGTAAACGTTTAAAATGTACGATATGTATTTTTGTACGTACGTACATTGGGGAAAACACAACGTGTTTTTTAGTAATTGTTTTCAAAAACGGCAAATGTCAAAATATATATTTAGTATGTGTTGTAAAAGTAACAACAGTACTTTCGATCAATTTCATCCCGTATTACTACAAAGATGTTTGTAATGAACGTCAAATAAATGCAATTAAACGATCTTATTTATATTTAATTTTTTAGTTTTCTACACAGAAAAAAATATTGTCGTGAAGTCAAAGATTCCATGTCCTTAGAATAAGAATGCAAATTTTGCTTAACATGGAAGACGCATTTCTCTAAAATAAAGTTTTTTTTCTTGTCCAAAAGGCAATAAACTTTTGAATGAAGTTGTATTGTCCTTACAATTAAGTGATTTTACTTAAAAATGTGTATCATAACATGAAAGATACAATTTTTGAGGTAAGGTCAACGTGACTTTAATAATTAAGAAAAATTCTTTAAAATTAATAAAATTGTCTTTAAATTTGTTTCCTTTTTGCATCTTGCCTACAAAGCAAAAAATCGTTAAAAAATAAGACATGTTTTTCAACACTTTATTTTAAAGACGCTTTTTACTTGAAACATAGCATAATTTCTACTGGAAGTCGAGTCTTAATATGGAAAAAAATAACTCGTTAACTCGTTTTTAAAGGATTTTGATAATAACTGACGAAAAAAATCTAAAAAAATTAAAAATTAACATTTGCTTCCTAGAAGCAAGTACATAACCCCCAAATTTAAAAGAGAATTACGTCTTTAAAGTATCCTTACTTGTATTCTCCGCTTCTTTGGCTCGGAATTAATACCCAAACTGTTAAAGTAAAGACAAAATCTTTGGAACCGGGCATGCTTTTTTTCATTCACATTTGCTTTACTATTGTACTATATCCTAGCATTCTCTTATTTCTGATATTAGTTCTCGAAAATTAATTAAAATTATGGATAGTTTCAATTTTGGTTGAAAAATGTGCGCATATACATTTATTATACAATAAAGGGGAAAAAAGCGAAATTAGGTAACACTAGATCTGTGTAAGAATATTCGTAGGTATACCACGGACTGATGTCGATGGAGGTTGTTGCAAACATAAACATACACACACACATTACAAATATAACAAAACCTCTTCTCTACGTCTGTTGCAAAACAAAAAAAAAAACTTTCGGAGAGTAGTTACTTATACTCTGTGTATAGACTTTCAATTCCAATCAGCGTTGCCGTTTTGGTCCGATCGGACCAAAATTGGTCCAAAAGATTTCTAATTTTTAAATTTAGTCCGATGGTCAGACCAAACAGAATTTGGTCCATTTTGGTCCATTTTCATAAATTTGGTTTCTATCACATATTAAATAGTAGATGGTGCACCGCAAAGAATATTGTCGGGAGGCCAAATATTTCACATGCTTAAAATACGAATACGAATTTTGCTTAGAATAGACGACGTATTTCTCTGAAAAAAAGTTTTTCCTTGTCTAAAAGTCTCTAAACTTTTCAATGAAGTCTGTTTGTCCTTATAGCTAAGTGATTCGACATAAAAATGTGTATCCTAACATGAATGCAAATTTCGTTTTAATGAAGTCAAAATGGATTTAAT
This sequence comes from Haematobia irritans, assembly GCF_050003625.1. Classification (NCBI taxonomy): domain Eukaryota; kingdom Metazoa; phylum Arthropoda; class Insecta; order Diptera; family Muscidae; genus Haematobia; species Haematobia irritans. The sequence continues at coordinate 206,724,968 of NC_134399.1, forward strand.
ATTTCTGAAAAAATCTTCAAAATTAATAGAATATTTCAACACATTGTTTTAAAGTCATTATACCCTAAACCACATAGTGGTTAGGGTATAATAACCAAGAAATATTGATTTTAGACCCCATAAAATATATACCGATCGACTCAGAATCACCTCCTGAGTCGATCTAGCGCTTGGCGTCCGTCCGTCCATCCGTCCGTCTGTCCATGTATTTGTTGTTCACAGGATTTCGGTCGCAATTATTAACCGATTTTGATGAAATTTGGTACAGGGAGTTTTTTTGGGCACAAGGACGAACGTTTTTGAATTTGGAAGAAATCGGATCAAATTTAGATATATGTATTGCCCGATTTCGACAAATGGGGTCACGTTGCACTTTTTTTACTAAGCGATCGTCGTCAAATTTAGCACAAAATAATCTTCTGTATCACCCTTTAAGTCTGAAAATTTCATCGAAATCGGTTCAGATTTAGATATAGGTCCCATATATATGTATCGCCCGATTTTGTCAAATTAGGTCATAAAACCCTTATTTATCAACCGATCTTACTCAAAGTTGGCGAAATGTAATCTTCTATAGCACTAACTATATGTGCAAAAAATCATCGAAATCGGTTCAGATTTAGCTATAGCTCCCATATATGTACCATTCGATTTTTCTATATAAAATAAAACTCAATTGAACAAATAATACAATGTTTGTACTATAATCTTCTCGAAGAGGAGCGGAGCGATTTTTTTTCTCGGAGCGGAGCGAGGAGCGGAGCGAGGAGCGGAGCGGTTTTTTTTTCTCCGGAGCGGGAGCGGAGTGGAGCGAAAAAAATGGACCGCTCCGGATCCCTGGTTGAAAAGCCCGTCAAACGACGGTCGAAAAAAACAAATTGTTTTTGTTCTCGCACCACAAATTTCATTTTTGGAAAATGAATTTCTGCTTTTTATGTGTGTTTGTTGTTCTTTTTGTGAACATGACTCGCTTTGTTTGGCCATAGCAACAACAACGAAACAGCCAAACACACATGTGTAAATGAAATGGCGCAAAACCTGCGAAAAGAACCTGCCTAATTCAGCTATGGAAGCAATAAAGAGATATTTCCAAACGTGCATATTCTTTTACAAATTTTGGTCACTTTGTCAGTTACTCAGGGATGGAAAATACAATTTTTAAGAAAGTACAAGAAAGGTATTTTTTGAGCGGAAAGCTACTTTTTACCAAATTTCAACAAAAATTTCACTGGAAGATTATTGTCAAGAGACTGAATTTTAAAGAAAATAAAATTTTGACAAAATTTTCTTTAGAAATAAAATTTTGCAAAAATTTCCTTTAGAAATAAAATTTTTATAAAATTTTCAATTGAAATAAAATTTTGACAAAATTTTCTATAAAAATAAAATTTTGCCAAAATTCTATATAGAAATAAAATGTTGACAACATTTTCTACCGAAATAAAAAATCGATAATATAGAATCGCATTCTTTTTTCGGCTAAAACTTTCTTGAAGTTCAATAAAATCCTGTTTTTGACTATGTCTCTTACAAAATCGAGATTTTCTTCCCACATGAACATGTCTGTTTTGCCGGATTTGTAAAAGACTATTAGCAAATAAGGTTGATAAAGACTTTCTCAAAATATTAAAATATTTTGTCAAAGCTATTGTACCATAAATCTGATATCGACTCAAAAATGTCTACACAAACGGTACTAAATCATTCGCGGGGGTACTACGGTACTGACCGGGGTGAAAAAGGTTTGAAAAAAGTACTATAGTACTGCATTTTCCATCCCTGCAGTTACTACGTGCTCATCCGAACGTTCATTTTCAACAATGAAGAGATTAAAGACGTATCTTAGAAATGCGACTAGCGAGAGTAGACTGACTCAAAGGATTGACATTAATGTCGGTTCATCGCCGAATAAATGTGCCAACTGAAGAAGTCATGGATTTATTTGCTGCCCAGAAAGCCCGTCGGCTCAATTTAATATTATAACAAGTATATACAGCACTAAGTTCGGTCGGGCCGAATCTTAAATACCCACCACCATGAACCAAATATTAGGGTTTCCTTTGAAATTTCAGGAGGGCTTGAGGACTTGAGGATATTCCCGAAGATAAATTTAAAGATTTCACCTATGAGGACTATATCAGATTCTGGATTTATAAGAACCATTTTTGTTTGAGTTTTAGAGGAATTATTAACATCTCTTGTAAGTGTGCAAAAAAATTATAAAATAACGTCTTGATTTGAAATCTTAAATCTGTAGAAGTAAAATCTGGAAATTTTACATTGAGTTTCAAGCAATTTTCATGATCAGTGCGCCTTCTACACCCTCAGGAAGTGAAGTCGGTCTATATGGAGGCATTATCAAATGGATCGATAAAAACTTAATCCGATACACGTTTTTGTGAGCCTAAAATACCAGAATATTTACAATTTCAGGCAAATCAGATAAAAACTACGGTTTCTAGAAACCCAAGGAGTTAAATCGGGAGATCGTTCTTATGGGGGCTATACTAAAATATGGACCGATACTCACCGTTTTCGGCACACCTCTTTATGGTCCTAAAATATCTCTAGATTTCCAATTTCAGACAAATTGGATAAAAACTACGGTTTCTATAAGCTCAAGACCCCAAATCGGGAGGTCGTTTTATATGGGGACCATACCAAAACATGGACCGATACTCACAATTTTTGGCACACGTATTTGTGGTCCTACAATACCTCTAGATTTCCAATTTCAGGTAAATTGAATAAAAACTGCGGTTTCTATAAGCCCAAGAAATAAAATCGGGAGATCGGTCTATATGGGGGCTATACCAAAATATATATCGATACTCACAATTTTTGGCACACCTCTTTATGGTCCTACAATACCTCTAGATTTCCAATTTCAGGTAAATTGAATAAAAACTGCGGTTTCTATAAGCCAAGAAGTAAAATCGGGAGATCGGTCTATATGGGGGCTATACCAAAACATGGACCGATAATCACCATTTTTGGCACATCTCTTTATGGTTATAAAATACCTATAGGTTTCAAATTTCAGGCAAATTGGATAAAAACTACGATTTCTATAAGCCAAAGACCCCAAATCGGGAGGTCGGTTTATATGGGGACTATATCAAAACCTGGACCGATATAGCCCATCTTCGAACTTGACCTGCCTGCTGATAAAAGACGAGTTTGTACAAAATTCCAGTACGATTTCTTCATTATTGAAGACTGTAGCGTGATTACAACAGACAGACAGACGGACATCGTTATATCGTCTTAGAATTTCTCCCTGATCAAGAATATATATACTTTATATAGTCGGAAATCGATATTTCGATGTGTTACAAACGGAATGGCGAACTTATTATACCCCCATCACCATTCTATGGTGGTGGGTATAAAAATATTGTATACATACATAAATACATAAATAAATTTTTTTTTAAGTTGAACCCGCCCCGAATTAAAATCCTGGCTACGGCCTTGCTTGGAAGAGCAAAATTTATCCGATTCGGTTGACATTTGGTACGTGATGTTAGTATATGGTATCCAACAACCATGCAGGAATTGGTTCATATCGGTCCATAATTATATATAGCTCCCATATAAACCGATACCCAGATTTGACCTCCGGAGCATCCTGGAAGAGCAAAATTTATCCGATTCGGTTGAAATTTGGTACGCGAAGTTAGTATATGGTATCCAACAACCATGCAGGAATTGGTTCATATCAGTCCATAATTATATATAGCCCCCATATAAACCGATACCCAGATTTGACCCCGGGTGCCTTTCGGAGACACAAAATTCATCCGATCTGGTTGGAATTTGGTACGTGGTGGTAGTATATGATATTTAACAACTATGCCAAAAGTGGTCCATATCAGTCCATAATCATATTTAATTGAATTTTTAATTGAATCAATTAAAAAATTAATTGAAATTTGCTAATAAAATCAATTAATTTTTTAATCAAGCATTTGTTTTAATTTCCAATTAAAACTGTGATTGATACTATCATTTTCGTGATTGAAGACATTTCAATTAAAAAATTAATTCGATCAATTAATTTCGTGATTGAATCAGAAGAAAATTTTTTTGTGTGTAGAACATTTTCTGAAAATTTTATTTCTATAGAAAATTTTATTTCTATTGAAAATTTTCTAAAAATTTTATTTCTGTAGAAATTTTTCTGAAAATTTTATTCCTAAGGAAAATTTTCTGAAAATTTTATTTCTATAAAATATTTTCTAAAAATTTTATTTCTGTAGAATATTGTCTGAAAATTTTATTTCTATAGAAAATTTTGCCAAAATTTAATGTCTATAGAAAATATTGTCAAAATTTTATTTATATAGATAATTTTATCAAAATTGTATTTCGTTATTGTTGTTTCTTTTTATACCCTCCACCATAGGATGGGGGGTATATTAACTTTGTCATTCCGTTTGTAACACATCGAAATATTGCTCTAAGACCCCATAAAGTATATATATTCTGGGTCGTGGTGAAATTCTGAGTCGATCTGAGCATGTTCGTCCGTCCGTCCGTCCGTCCGTCCGTCCGACTGTTGAAATCACGCTAACTTCCGAACGAAACAAGCTATCGACTTGAAACTTGGCACAAGTAGTTGTTATTGATGTAGGTCGGATGGTATTGCAAATGGGCCATATCGGTCCACTTTTACGTATAGCCCCCATATAAACGGACCCCCAGATTTGGCTTGCGAGGCCTCTAAGAGAAGCAAATTTCATCCGATCCGGCTGAAATTTGGTACATGGTGTTAGTATATGGTCTCTAACAACCATGCAAAAATTGGTCCACATCGGTGCATAATTATATATAGCCCCCATATAAACCGATCCCCCGATTTGGCTTGCGAGGCCTCTAAAAGAAGCGAATTTCATCCGATCCGGCTGAAATTTGGTACATGGTGTTAGTATATGGTCTCTAACAACCATGCAAAAATTGGGCCACATCAGTCCATAATTATATATAGCCCCCATATAAACCGGTCACCAGATTTGACCTCCGGAGCCTCTTGGAAGACCAAAATTCATCTGATTCAGTTGAAATTTGGTACGTGGTGTTAATATATGGCCTCAAACTCCCATGCAAAAATTGGTCGAAATCGGTCCATAATTATATATAAACCCATATAAACCGATCCCCAGATTTGACCTCCGGTGCCTTTTGGAGAAGCAAAATTCATCCGATCTGGTTGAAATTTTGTACGTGGTGGTAGTATATGATATTTAACAACCATGCCAAAAGTGGTCCATATCAGTCCATAATCATATATAGCCATATAAACCGATCCCGAGATTTGGTTTAGGAGCCTCTTGGAGGAGCAAATTTCATCCGAGTCAGTTGAAATTTGGTACATTGTGCTAGTATATGGCCGTTAACAACCATGCCTAACTAGGTCCATATCGGTCTATAGTTATATATAACCCTCAGATAAATCGATCCCCAATCACACAAAAATTGGTCCATATCAATAATTGTATATAGCCCCCATATAAGCGACCCCCATATTTCAATTCTGGCTCCCTACGTACCGTGCAAAAGTCCATATTGATTCGTAATTGTTTGTAGACTTACCTACACATACTTTTTTTGTCTAATGTATACCACGTATGGACTAACTCACAATTTAGAAAACGATTGTGGATGACAGTTTTTCGTAGAAGTTTCTACGCAATCCATGGTGGAGGGTACATAAGATTCGGCCTGGCCGAACTTACGGCCGTTTATACTTGTTTTGATCTCAGCTTAAAGCCATGCATTGACTAAACTACAAGTGTAGCTTAACCAACAGAGGAAAAGTATGCTTGTCAAATTTATTTGGGCAAAGCCCTATAGACTGCAAGATGGTTGGATGTACAGCTGTTTCGGAATTACCACATTCCTCATCAGCATCCTCTACTTGCAGCAAAACTATCAACCAATTATCAGAATAAATTCGGGTAATTCACTCAACCCAACGTGAACTACACTTGAACCTCCCGAAACTACACTTGTAGTTTAGTCAATGCATGGCTTTAAGCTGAGATCAAAAAAAGAAACAACAATAACGATTGAAGAGAAGCCAACAATAACAAACAAAACGAATGAAAATTGTATTTCTATAGAAAACTTTGTCAAGATTTTATTTCTATAGAAAATTATGTCAAAATTTTATATCTATAGAAATTTTTTTTTAAATTTATTGCTATGAAAAATTTGGTTAAAATTTTATTTCTATTTCATTTCTCTGTGCGTCATGCAATTTTGATAAACAATCTCTCCCGCTATTTTGGATTTAAATAGACCGCTAACTGTTTAATTCGATGACACCTTGGTGAAATATTGCAGACAGTATATGTGGACGGGAATTACTCTAAATAGAGGGGTACCTCAGGCGTCTGTCATGGGACCCTTACTCTTCTGTTTATATATAAATGACGTTGCAAATGTTGTCCGGAATTACAATATCCATATCTACGCCGATGATATACAACTGATATTTTCTTATGTCTCATGATTGTGTGTGGACAGTGATGCCAATTTGATGCATTTAGCAGCAAATTTTTTGATTTCGATTTCAACCAAATTTGGCATGGGTAGTTACTATATTAATTTCTCTCCCTGTGCACGTAAATCGGACTACAACTTTGACCTCTGTGGTCATATGACAAGCCTGCTTCAAATGACACAACGGAAGAATTCATTGAAGCATTTTTTCATGAGATACTATCCCAAAATTGGAACGTTCAAATCCGAAAGTATGTTTCTTTCAAATCTCGAATCTTATTGTCACCTTAAAAAAAATGATGAAAATATGTTCAACCGTTCAATTTTCTTACCATTAATCGAAACATCATTTCATTCTCAGTGAAATGTACACCTGGCAATAGGAGACTTTTAATCAACGGTGTTTCTTCCCATACTCTATGGTTCATTACCAGCTGCAAGCTTTCTCTTAATGTTATTGGATAATGTGTACAAGAGGAGCAGATATACACAGGACATTCACTAGATGGTCGTGTCGCGTTCGTATGCGTTTTATATGATCTCACAGTGTAGTATAATAAACTTTTAGTGTTGACATCTAAGGGACAAATATCCAATCTAACTTCTTGAGAACAATACAAGGATTTTAGAATTCCAGCACCCACCAAAGTGAACAAACCTAAAGCACCGGTTAATGCGGTTGGAAAACCTGGTTCAGGATCCTCAAGAGCTTGTACAACTGAAAATAGGAATATTCATGAATGACCTCGACGGCAATAATATTTTTGTTTGTTTTTTAGTTCTTTACCTATTGAAGGCTTAAATATCGATACAGGCAATTTATGACGATATTCATTGACCATAGACTCGGTAAGATTTTTGGTAAAACAATAAGTGTTGATAAAACCAACAACTAATCTGTAAACGAAAAACAGACAACAGGAATAAATTAATGAATGAAAAATATCAATAAGCTAGACAAAATACAAAATTACAAAATATAGACAAAATTATGTTCCAAAATCGTGAACGGATGGTAACAAAATGAAACGGAAACGTTCACGAAAGATCAAAACGTAACCATTGCATTTTCAGGTCATAAACGCTTGTTGTTGCTTTGACATTCAGCCAAAAAATCGAAAATGGGCCACGAATCGGTCTTCGGCGTGAAGTGGCCGATTAACCGAAGCTTTTTGAATAATTTATTTTATATAGAATTGCCCCAGTGTTGAGTTTGTCTCAGTCAAAGCACAGTGTTCAAATAAAAATAAACAAGCCTTAAGTTCAGCCAGGCCGAATTTTATGTGCCACAATGGATTGCGTAGAAACTTCTACTAAAGACTGTAATCCACTATCGAATTAATTGGGTTATGGCAAGATATTTTAAAACTCCTTAACATCGTCTTCTAAGTTGGAAGTTACTCCAGTCTGGGTATACAGAAAAAAAATAAAAAAAAAATTTCGATATTAAAGTCTTAATTGAGTTTTAAAAAATATCCAATTAAAAATTTAATTGATTCAACAATTTTTTTAATTAAAACCAAATTAATTATAAACATTAATAGAATCAATTATTTTTTTAATTGGATCAATTAGTTTTCTAATTAACTTTCAATTAATTTTTTAATTGATACTACTACATTTCTATGATTGAAGGCATTTCAAGTAAAAAATTAATTAGATCTATTAATTTCGTGATTGAATCAGAAAAAAAATTGTAGGCATATTTAGGCAGATTTAAAACTTGTATAATTAAGTTTCAATCACAAGCGAAATATGGGTAGCCACCGTGGTGCAATAGTTAACATGCCCGCCTTGCATACACATGGTCGGGGGTTCGATTCCTGTTTCGACCGAACACCAAAAAGTTTTTCAGCGGTGGATTATCTCACCTCAGTAATGCTGGTGATATTTCTGAGCTTCTCTAAGTGGTTTCACTGCAATGTGGAACGCCGTTCGGACTCGGCTATAAATAGGAGGTCCCTTGTCATTAAGCTTAACATGGAACCAGGCAGCACTTAGTGATAAGAGAGAAGTTCACCTAACTGGTATCACAATGGGCTGAATAGTCAAAGTGAGCCTGGCACATCGGGCTGCCACCTAACCTTACCCCGCAAAAAAAGCTTCGCCACAAAAGTAATGAAAATGTTCTTTTTGAATTCGGAAGTGGTGCAAAATTGACGCAGAAGCGATGAATTTAACATGGGCTTGTCATAGGACGGAAGTCCTCCATTTCAACAGCCGTTGCACTGAATTTGCAACACTTCTCTGGTGTGATCCGAATTCAATGTTTTGGGTGTAAATTAAAAAATTCTGTGATATTTTGTCTGTGTTAATAAATAATTTTTATAATTTTTAATGGATTCTAACACTTATCGGAAACGTTTGACCTTCAAAAATTCACCATTTGTATACCCTCCATCATAGGATGGGGGAATATTAAATTTGTCATTCCGTTTGTAACACCGAAATATTGCTCTAAGACCACATAAAGTATATATATTCTGGGTCGTGGTGAAATTCTGAGTCGATCTGAGCTTATCCGTCCGTCTGTTGAAATCACGCTAACTTCCGAACGAAACAAGCTATCGACTTGAAACTTGTCACAAGTAGTTCTTATTGATGTAGGTCGGATGGTATTGCAAATGGGCCATATCGGTCCACTTTTACGTATAGCCCCCATATAAACGGACCCCCAAATTTGGCTTGCAGACCCTCTAAGAGAAACAAATTTCATCCGATACGGCTGAAATTTGGTACATGGTGTTAGTATATGGACTCTAACAACCATGCACAAATATGTCCCCATCGGTCCATAATTATATATAGACCCCATATAAACCGATCCCCAGATTTGGCTTGCGGAGCCTCTAAGAGAAGCAAATTTCATCCGATGCGGCTGAAATTTGGGACATGGTGTTAGTATATGGACTCTAACAACCATGCAAAAATTGGTCCCCATCGGTCCATAATTATATATAGACCCCATATAAACCGATCCCCAGATTTGGCTTGCAGAGCCTCTAAGAGAAGCAAATTTCATCCGATGCGGCTGAAATTTGGTACATGGTGTTAGAATATGGTCTCTAACAACCATGCAAAAATTGGTCCACATCGATCCCCAGATTTGGTTTTGGAGCTTCTTGGAGGAGCAAATTTCATCCGAGTCAGTTGAAATTTGGTACATTGTGCTAGTATGTTATAGTTATAGACCGATATGGACCAATTTTTCCATGGTTGTTAGTGGCCATTTACAAATATACCGTAGGAAATTTTAACCGAATCAGGTCAAATCTGGCGATTGGCTTATATGGGGGCTATATATAAAATGAATGTTGGAAACCATATACGAACACCATGTACCATATTTCAACTGTATCGGATATAATTTTCTCTTCCAAGAACGTCCGCAAGACAAATATGGGGATCTGTTTATATGGGGGCTATATGTAAAAGTTGTCCGACATGGCCCATTTCCAATACCATCCAAACTATATCAATAACAACTGCTTGTGTCAAGTCGATAGCTTGTTTCGTTCGGAAGTTAGCGTGATTTCCACAGACGGACGGGCATCGCTAGGTGGACTCAGAATTTCACGATGACCCAGAATAGATATGTACTTTATAAATAAAATAAATAAATCTCACCAGCGGTGAAGTTTTTTATCAAATATTTTTCTAAAATATTTTTTTATTTTTTTCTCTAAAGAACTTCCTTGGATGTGAAAAAGTCAGCTGACACGTGCTGAAATACCTATGGAAATGAAATATTTAATTTTATTTTCATTTCATCACATAACATGTGTTAACAACGGAAGGCCAAACTTATGTTATGAACTTACATAAGTTTGGCCTTCCGTTGTTAACACATGGAAATATCGATTTCCGGCTATATAAAGTGTATATATTCTTGATCAGGGAGAAATAACCATGTCCGTCTGTCTGTCTATCTGGCTGTCTGCCTGTTGTAATCACGCTACAGTCGCACAAACTCGTCTTTTGTCTGCCGGCAGGTCAAGTTCGAAGATGGGCTATATCGGTCCAGGTTTTCATATAGTACCCACGTAAACCGACCTCCCGATTTGAGGTCTTGGGCTTATAGAAACCGTAGTTTGTTGCCTGAAATTTAAAATCTAAAGGTATTTTAGGTCCATAAAGAGGTGTGCGGAAAATGATGAGTATAGGTCCATGTTTTGGCATAGCCCCTACACTCAGAAAATTGAACGTCGTAACTACAAGTAAATTCCATAATATTGAGTAGTTCAAAATTTTACTCACAGTTAGTTAAATTTAACTATTGATGAACAAAATTAACTCAGTGGAAGTAAATTGAACTTACGGCCATTACCAGCAAAATGATTAACCCTTTCGACCCTAAAGTTGCCTGTGGGCAACTTTTTGTGTTTTGAGACTCACTGTTAGCGTTGTTTTTGTTTTTATTCATAAAACTGTAACGGTATCGAAAGCTACAAGTGTTTTCTTCAAGTTGAATGAAAAATCAGCTAATTTGGTTGTCAATTAGCAAAAATTTTTTCATTAATACGCACGTACCTCAAGAAAAAAATATTTGCGAATTTAAAAAGAGGTTTTTATACATGTGACTTTTTTCAAAAATTACAACTAAAATGTTGAAAGTTTTTATTAAATATATTGTAGTACATGTCAAATAAAATATTTCTGGAAGTCAAATCTATATATTGCAAAAAAAACAACAGATGGGAAATTTTTAAAATTGAAAAGTTGCCTGTGGGCAACTTTGGGCAATTGTGGTAGTAAAATTACATATTTTTGAACATAAGACCTGGAGAAAAAAGGTTTGAAAAACAATGATTTTGACAAAATTTTGAACTTCAATTGGGATGTCCCACTGACGAGAAATGCGGCGATGATGTGGAAAACATATCTGCAGTGCAGTGGGGAATTTGGAAGGAATCGTAAAAAGGGAGGAAGCCACTTCTTGGCAACATACTAGTGGATTAGCACGAATATTGACGCTTTATAATACTTTGGTTTTTACACCGCCAGTTAAATTTACATGGGTTAAAAACAAAAAAAAAACAAAACATTTTCGAAATCTCGTGAATGAAATTTAAACGAAACCTCGTGAATGTGCGTGAACGGGATTAAAGAAAAATGTGTGGCGCGTGAGCGTGAGTAAAAATCAAATTGTGTTCGTGATTGTGAGTGAGTAAACTTTCTCCGAAATCACGCTCCCGATAAAAATTTACTTTCACGATCCAACCCACGCTCACGATCCGACTCACGCTCAAGATAAAATTCACGTTAACAATAAAATTCATATTCACGATAAAATTCGCACTAACGGTAAAACAGACACAAAAAGTCACAATCACGAACAAATTCACGTTCACGATTAAATTCAAGCTCACCGATCTTAATCACCTTTACATATTTAATCACGCTTAAGATTTCAATAGCGTAAGTCACGAGAAATTTCGTTAATTACCAAAATTTTATTGAGCCACGAAAATTGTCGTGTTCCGAATATATTCGTGACTTACGAGATTTGTCGTGAATAACGAAAATTGTCGTGAACCGTGCGAAAGCGTGAGACATAAACATTGTTCATGTGTGAGCGTGTGCGAGTATGATTTTTCATTTCGTGACCGTGAATTCCTACCTACATGGCATGCGTGAGTACAAATATTTCTTCGTGAATGTGTTTGAGCGTGATTGAAATTCCACTCACGCGCGCATCTAAATATATATTTACTGTAAAATAACAAAAAACTTAACAAAAATCCAATAAATTGATTGAAGACATTTCAATTAAAAAATTAATTGGATCAATTAATTTCGTGATTGAATCAGAAAAATTTTTTTTGTGTGTACTTGTACATCATCTCCCTAGTATACTCACTTGCTTGTTAAAATGTCCATTGTTTCATAGGATATATCCTTGCGTTTAATGAGATTTAGACAAAACTTCCAATCCATAGGTGGATCATAGACTTTGGTATCAACAAATTCCAAATACGGATTACTGAAGAACGTCGAGATGTAAACGAATGAATCCAATTTTTTGAGAGTTTCTGCAAATTGTATAGCCTCATAAGTACCACCAAGATTAAGTTGTATGGCATTTAGAATGGGCTCGTTAAAACGTACGGTAGCCGCACTATGATATACAACTGATACATTTTCCATTAGTTTTACATCTGCGGGGCTTATGCCTAGCATTGGCATCGCTATATCACCTGCTATGGGAACAACTTTATTATCGAATTCATTCGGTTTTTCAGTCTTCAAACGACGAAATATCTATGGGAAATATTAATTCAATTAAATGTGATACATTATCTCGTTTTCCTGCTTAGCGTATATATTACTTTGTCGTTTTGCATTTGCTGTAAACGTACGGCAACGGATGCATTACTTTTAGTTCTCAATAGAACATAGATTTTGCCAACATTACAGGATCGTAGAAGTTTCTCAATTAATGCTTTTCCAATAATTCCTGAAATTAAAAATTTTTTAGTTATTTTTAATAAAGTAAAGAAATAAATCTTTTCAATGCTTTGTCATCTCAACATGAATGCCTGTGAACATTACGGTTTGATTTTTCGTGGACGTTTCCGTTTCGTTTTGTTACCATCCGTTCACGATTTTGGAACGTATTTGTTTTCTATTGGTGTAGGAAAAATAAAATACACATAAGAAAAAATAGCAATTCTACTTTCTGTGTAAAATTTGGAAATAGAGTCAAATTTCGGAAAGATATGGAGTAAAACATATGTGTTTTTTTCAACACGCAGATTTGAACTCAGTAAAAAAATTACAGACTCAGATTTGTAACTTCCTTTTTTATTAAAATTTCTTTATTTTAAAGAAATTTATCCTTACTATTGTGTAAATTTTGTGTTTTTCCTATCGATGCCCTCATTCCAGACTACGCTAAGTCGAGTTAGCATGTTTTGGTGGAGTTCGCTGTTTTTTTATTCTGATTGATGTCAATTGAATCCTGTCAAAAAGTTCGCTCCACAAAATTTTATTGTCCTGAAGTCACTTTTTTGTGTACCTTGCCGTATGCTTTGGGTCATTATCCTGCTGGAAGTCCCATTTATGTGGGCAAATTTTTTTCGGCATACGGTAGCATTGTGTTTTCTATAGAAAATCCACACCATAATACGAGATAGACTCCCATATCACCGTGTTTGACCGTCTTCAAAGTATATTTGGGATTGAATTCTTAATGGATAGTCCTTCTTACATGGTGGACACATCCATCAGAAGCACACAAGTTGACTTTTGTTTCATCGGACCACTAAATTGTACGCCATTTTTGCTTTGGCCAATCGACTAGATTTTTAGCAAACTTTAAATCTTGTCTAATATTCTGTTTGGATAACAATGACACTTTTTTTGCACTCCAGCCACGGTTCCCACTCGGTACAAAAATACTCTACCAAAATTTGAAGAAAATTCTACCAAAAAAACTACCAAACAAAAAAATATAATTTTGCCAAAATTTTATTTCTATAGAAAATCTTTTATAAACATTTTATTGCTACAGAAAATTTTGTGCCAATTTTGAAAAAATGTCATTTCTATAGAAAATTTTGTCAAGGTTTTATTTCTACAGAACATTTTGTCAAAATTTAATTGATATAGTAAAAATTGTCAAAATTGTATTTTTATAGAACATTTTGCCAACAAATTTATTTCTATAGAAAATTTTGTCAAACTTTTTTTCTTTACAAAATTTTGCCAAAATTTTATTTCTTTAGAAAATTTTGCCAAATTTTATTGCCTTAGAACATTTTGTGAACATTTTATTTTTCTAGAAATATTGGTCAGAATTTTATTTCTTAAGAATATTTTTGTCAACTTTTTTTCTATAGAAAATTGTGCCAAAATTGTATTTCTTTAGAAAAGTTTGCCAAATTGTATTTCCTTATAAAATTTTGTCAAAGTTTTATTCCTTATTATATTTCATGTTAGCCTGATGCCGAAACAGGCAATTAACGTCCAAATGCATTATATCTAATTTTACAATTAATAATTGTAAAATTAAAGTTTTATTCCAATAGAATATTTTGTCAAAATTTTATTTCTATAGTAAATTTTGTCAATTTGTTTTCTATTGAAACAGCTGTACATCCAACCATCTTGCAGACTATAGGACTTTGCCCAAAAATTTGACAAGCATACTTTTCCTCTGTTGGTTAAGCTACACTTGTAGTTTAGTCAATGCATGGATTTAAGCGGAGATAAAAAAAAACAACAATAGAAAATTTTTGCCAATATTTTTTTTTATAGAAAATTTTGCCAACATTTTATTTCTTTAGAAATTTTTGCCGAATTTTATTTCTTTAAAAAATTTCGTCAAAATTTTATTTCCATAGAAAATTTATGAAAATTTGATTGCTATAAAATATTTTGTGAAAATTTTATTTCTTTACAAATATTGGTCAAAATTTTATTTCCATAGAAAATTTTTCAAAGTTTTCTTTCTATAGAATATTTTTATTGCTTTAGTCAATTTTGTCAAAATTTTATTTCTATAGTAAATTTTTTAAATTTTTATCCCCAGAAAATTTTGCCAAAATCTTATTTCTTTACCAAATTTTACCAAATTGTAATTCTTTAGAAAATTTTGCCAAATTTTATTTCTTTAGAAAATTTTGTCAAAATTTTATTTCCATAGAAAATTTATGAAAATTTTATTGCTATATAACATTTTGTGAAAATTTTACTTCTCTACAAATATTTATTGGTGAAAATGTTTATTTCCATAGAAAATTTTGTCAAAGTTTTATTTCTATAGAATATTTTGTCAACATTTTGTTGCTTTAGTCAATCTTGTCAAAATTTTATTTCTATAGAACGTTTTGCCAAAATTTTATTTCTTTAGAAAATTTTGCCAAAAACTTTTATTTCTTTAGAAAATTTGGTCAAAATTTTATTTCTATAGAAAATTTCGTCAATTTTTTTTTTATTAAGAAAAAATTGCAAAAATGTTATTTCTTTAGAAAATTTTGTCAACATTTTATTTATATAGAAAATTTTGTTGCCATAGAACATTCTGTGAAAATTTTATTTCTCTAGAAATATTAGTCAAATTTTATTTTTCGAATATTTTTTCAACTTTTTTTTATAGAAAACTTTGCCAAAATTTTATTTCTTTAGAAAATTATGCCAAATTGTATTTGCTTAGAAAATGTTGTCAAAGTTTTATTTCTATAGAATATTTTGTGAAAATTTTATTTCTATAGTACATTTTCTCAATTTTTCTCTATATATTTTTTATTTTTAGAAAATTTTTGTCAATTTTTTTTTCTATAGAATATTTTGCGAAAGTTTTATTTCTCTACCAATATGGGTCAAAATTTTATTTCCATAAAAAATGTTGTCAAAGTTTTCTTTCTATAGAAAATTTTGTAAAATTTTTTTTTCTATAGAAAATTTTGTCAAAATTTTATTTCTATAGAAAATTTTGTATTTTTTTTCTGAAGAAAAAATTGACAAAATGTTATTTTTTTAGAAAATTTTGTCAACATTTTATTGCTATAGAAAATTTTGTAATTTTTTTCTTAAGAAAAAAATTGCCAAAATTTTATTTCTTTAGAAAATTTTGTCAAAATTTTATGTCTATAGAAAATTTTGTTGCTATAGAACATTTTGTGAAAATTTTATTTCTGTAGAAATATTGGTCCAAATTTTTTTCTATTGTAGAAAATTTTGACGTTTTTTTTTTTCTTTAGAAAAATTTGCCAATTTTTTTTTCTTTAGAAAATTTGTCAAAATTGTAGTACTATATAAAATTAATGAAAATTTTGTTGCTATAGAACATTTTGTGAAATTTTTTTTTCTCTAGAAATATTTCAAAATTTTATTTCTATATAAAATTTTTCCAATAGAAAATTTTGCCAAAATTTTAATTCTATACAAAATTTTGCCAACATTTTAGATCTATAGAAAATTTTGTCAACAATTTATTGCTATAGAAAAGTTCGTCAAAATTTTATTTCTATAGAAAATTTTGTCAAAATTTTATTTCTTTAGAAAATTTTGTCAAAATTTTATTTCTATAGAAAATTTTATCAAAATTTTATTTCTATAGAAAATTTTGTCAAAATTTTATTTCTATAACAATTTTGTCAAAATTTTATTTCTATAGAAAATTTTGCCAAAATTTTATTTCTATAGAAAAAAATTTATTTCTATAGAAAATTTTGTCAAAATTTTATTTCTGTAACAATTTTGTCAAAATTTTATTTCTGTAACAATTTTGTCAAAATTTTATTTCTATAACAATTTTGTCAAAATTTTATTTCTATAGAAAATTTTGTCAAAATTTTATTTCTATGGAAAATTTTGTCAAAATTTTATTTCTATAGAAAATTTTGTCAAAATGTTATTTCTATGGAAAATTTTGTCAAAATTTCATTTCTATAGCAAATTTTGTCAAAATTTTCTTTCTATAGTAAATTTAGACATGAGCATTGTAAGGAGAAAGTCTATTACTTTGTAAAATATAATATCTCGCTGAAGATGATCACCGATGGTGTATCGAAATATCCGAGAATAGCAATATTTCAATAAAAATTAATGAAAAACATTAACACCAGCATTTTTCATTAGTCCATGACCTCAAGCCAAACAAATAATCCCAAAATTGTAAATTTTATTTCTATAGAAGATTGTGCCAAAATTTTACTTCTAAAGAAAATGTTTCCAAAACGTTATTTTTTGTCAAAATTTTATTTCCCCAATATTGTTTCTGAAGAAATTTTTTTCCGAACTGTTATTTCTATAGAAAATTTCATCAATATTTGATTTCCATACAAAATTTTACCACAATTTGAGTGCCATAGAAAATGTTTCCAAACTGAAATTTCTATACAAAATTTTTCCAAAATTTTATTTCTACAGAAACTTTGTCAAAATATTATTACTACAATTTTTTTTTTAAATTTTATTTCTATAAAAAATTTTGTGAAAATTTTATTTCTATAGAAAATTTTGTGAAAATTTTATTTCTATAGAAAACTTTGTCAATATTTTATTTATATAGAAAATTTTGTCAAGATTTTATTTCTATAAAAAATTTTGACACAATTTTATTTTTATAGAAAATTTTGTCAAATTTTTATTTCTATTTGGAAATTTTGTCAAGATTTTATTTCTATAAAAATTTTGCCACAATGTTATTTTTATAGAAAATTTTATCAACATTTTATTTCTATAGAAAATTTTATTTCTATACAAATTTTGTCAACATTTTATTTCTATAGAAAATTTTGTCAAAATTTTATTTCTATAGAAAATTTTGTCAAAATTTTATTTCTATAGAAAATTTTGTCAAAATTTTATTTCTATAGAAAAATTTGAAAAAAATTTTATTACTATAGAAAATTTTGTCAAAATTTTATTTATGTAGAACATTTTGTCAAAATTTTATTTATTTAGAATATTCTGTCAAAATTTTATTTATTTAAAACATTCTGTCAAAATTTTATTGCTATAGAAAATGTTATCAAAATTTTATCCCTATAAAAATTTTGTCAAATTTTATTTCTATAGAAAATTTTGTCAAAATGTTATTTCTATAGGAAATTTTGTCAAAATTTTCTTTCTATAGTAAATTTGGTAAAATTTTTGGTTCTGTAGCAAATTTTATCAAAATTTTATTTCTATATAAATGTTTGGCAAAATTTTGTCGTAATTTTATTTCTATATAAAATTTTGTCGTAATTTTATATCTATAGTCAAAATTTTAGTACTATAGAAAATTTTGTCAAAATTTCAGTTCTATAGCAAACAAAACATCAAGAATCCTACCAACCTACCAAAGTTGATGCATCAACGTTAATATTTAGATAATTTCTTCTCTATTTAGATCTGATGAATGTATCCTTTTTACGCATAAATATACCGATCATTTTTATAACAATCGCTTGTTCTTAATTTTGTTTTTTATATGTTTTAGTTAGCGTGGTCATAGTGCTAATTTCTACCGATATTTCACAAAAAGTTTACAAAATATCAATATATTTAGCAATTAATGTAGAGCTATTAATATGTTTTATGCAC
This sequence comes from Haematobia irritans, assembly GCF_050003625.1. Lineage (NCBI taxonomy): Eukaryota > Metazoa > Arthropoda > Insecta > Diptera > Muscidae > Haematobia > Haematobia irritans. The sequence goes on from NC_134399.1 coordinate 206,743,511, forward strand.
TTATTTACAAACCACATAGGGTTTTTAATTTTAATACCGTTGTTTTTTACCAAAACGCAAAACTGTTCTTTTTATTTTTCAATAGAAATCAAACATTTTGTAATGAACTGTTTGGTTATGTCAAGGAAAAGAAGAGAAACAGAAATTACCCACCAAATTTTTTTATCAAAAATTATTTTATTTTATATAAATTTTGTAAACACAAACAACTGTCCTTATTATTTTTCATATCGCTGCATATTATATATTTTCCAAACTCTTTAGTGAAATGATCTAAATTCTTTTTTTACTAATACACACCCGATCCACCAGTTAAAAAGATTTCACGATTTTCAAAAAATTCCGGTATCATTTTACAAAGTGTTGAGGTTTGTCTTCGTTTGGAACTAACAAACTATTTGACCACTACTAGTCAAATATATAGCAAAATTGTGGAATTGCATTTGCTTTGGACGCGTGCTTCAAATATTAAAATACTTTCCATTAGTTTGCATATGTCTAATATCTTTCATAAATTAAACAACTATATACATTTCGACGTATATAATTGTTATAATTCGGTTTGGCATGGCAGAATCTTAAATACCCACCACAATGATTTCTATACAAGAATTTCCTTTGAAAAGACCTCTTCTTCGTGAATTTGGTTGACATATACACTGAAAAAAGTCTTTCTCTTATATGAAATAATTTACAACCAAAATTTTGGACATTAAATTTATACAATATTAAGGAAGTAAAACAAAATTTACTTAAAATAAGGGAAAAAGTAAGTAAGGAATGTCTAAAGTCTGACGGGGCCGACTATATTATACCCTGCACCACTTTGTAGATCTAAATTTTTGATACCATATCACATCCATCAAATGTGTTGGGGGTTATATATAAAGTTTGTTATATATAAAGTTTGTCCCAAATAACATTCATACATTTAAATATCACTCGATCTGGACAGAATTTGATAGACTTCTACAAAATCTATAGACTCAAAATTTAAGTCGGCTAATGCACTAGGGTGGAACACAATGTTATGTTAGTAAAAAATATGGGAAACATTTCAATCTGAAGCAATTTTAAGGAAACTTCGCAAAAGTTTATTTATGATTTATCGCTCGATATATACATGTATTAGAAGTTTATGAAAACTAGAGTCATTTTTACAACTTTTCGACTAAGCAGTGGCGATTCTACAAGGAAAATGTTGGTATTTTGACCATTTTTGTCGAAATCAGAAAAACATATATATGGGAGCTATATCTAAATCTGAACCGATTTCAACCAAATTCGGCACGCATAGCTACAATGCTAATTCTACTCCGTTTGCAAAATTTCAACTAAATCGGAGTTAAAAATTGGCCTCTGTGGTCATATGAGTGTAAATCGGGCGAAAGCTATATATGGGAGCTATATCTAAATGTGAACCGATTTCACCAAAATTTGGGACGCATAGCTACAATGCTAATTCTACTCCCTGTGCTAAATTTCAACTAACTCGGAGCAAAAAATTGGCATTTGTGGTCATATGAGTGTAAATCGGGCGAAAGCTATATATGGGAGCTATATCTAAATGTGAACCGATTTCAACAAAATTTGGGACGCATAGCTACAATGCTAATTCTACTCCCTGTGCTAAATTTCAACTAACTCGGAGCAAAAACTTGGCCTCTGTGGTCATATGAGAGTAAATCGGGCGAAAGCTATATATGGGAGCTATATCTAAATGTGAACCGATTTCAACAAAATTTGGCACGCATAGCTACAATGCTAATTGTACTCCCTGTGCTAAATTTCAATTAAATCGGAGTAAAAGATTGGCCACTGTGGTCATATGAGTGTAAATCGGCCGAGCGATATATATGGGAGCTATGTCTAAATCTGAACCGATGTCAATAAAATTTGTACACTTGACTATAGTACTAATTGTTCTTCTTGTGCAAAAATTAAAGCAAAACTCTGGCTTCTAGGACCATATCGGGCGAAATATATATATATATATATATATATATATATATATATATATATATATATATATATATATATATATATATATATATATATATATATATATATATATATATATATATATATATATATATATATATATATATATATATATATATATATATATATATATATATATATATATATATATATATATATATATATATATATATATATATATATATATATATATATATATATATATATATATATATATATAATACCCTGTTCCACAGTGTAGCGCAGGGTATAAAAAGCAGCATCTTTGTCAAGTAAACTTTTTATTTTTTTGACTGTGAACAAATTTTTCAAAATTTTATTTCTATGGAAAATTTTGTGAACATTTTATTTCTATAGAAAATTTTATTTCTATAGAAAATTTTGTCCAATTTTTATTTTTTATTATGTTGCCAAAATTTTATTTCTATTAAAAATTTTGTCAAAATTTTATTTCTATAAAAAATTTTGTCAAAATTTTATTTCTATAGAAAATTTTGTTAAAATTTTATTTCAATAGAATATGTTGTCTATAGAAAATTTTTTAAAATTTTTTTTAGTATCCAGATAGCTTCCTAAAAATGTATTTATGTTTGACCCCACTACCAAAATATTTTGGATACCATTACTAAAAAATTTATAACAAATTTCTTAAGAAACAGATATTTAGATAAAAATAAATATTTAAAGAGACAATTTTGAATAAAATCCATAAAATTAATGTAAAATAATTCAGGTGGATTTAATTCAGGTGGACATAACACTTGGTTGTGCAGTCAGATTTAGGTATACCTCCCATATATATCTTTCAGCCGATACAAAAGGGAACAATTATTACTATAGTGAAATATGCCAAATTTGATTGAAATCGGTTCAGATTTAGATATAGCTCCCATATATATCTTTCGCCCGATATGGGCTTACATGGCTCCAGAAGCTATAGTTTTACCCCAATTTGGTTAAAATTTTGTACTACGAGTACAATTAGTAATGTAGGTAAGTATGCTAAATTTTATTAAAATCGGTTCAGATTTCGATATAGTTTCCATATATAACAGGTTGGCTGATAAGTCCCCGGTCTGACACATAGATGGCGTCTGTAGTATTAAAAGGTAGTATTATTTTTATATAGTACCAACCTTCAAATGATTCGTGTCAAAATTTGACGTCTGTAAGTCAATTAATTTGTGATATAGAGCGTCTTTTGTGAAACAACTTTTGTTATTGTGAAAAAAAAATGGAAAAAAAGGAATTTCGTGTTTTGATAAAATACTGTTTTCTGAAGGGGAAAAATTCGGTGGAAGCAAAAACTTGGCTTGATAATGAGTTTCCGGACTCTGCCCCAGGGAAATCAACAATAATTGCTTGGTATGCAAAATTCAAGCGTGGTGAAATTAGCACGGAGGACGGTGAACTCAGTGGACGTCCGAAAGAGGTGGTTACCGACGAAAACATCAAAAAAATCCACAAAATGATTTTGAATGACCGTAAAATGAAGTTGATCGAGATAGCAGAGGCCTTAAAGATATCAAAGGAACGTGTTGGTCATATCATTCATCAATATTTGGATATGCGGAAGCTCTGTGCAAAATGGGTGCCGCGCGAGCTCACATTTGACCAAAAACATCAACGTGTTGATGATTCTGAGCGGTGTTTGCAGCTGCTAACTCGTAATATGTGACAATTCTGTCGATATGTGAAAATGGATGAAACATGGCTCCATCACTACACTTCTGAGTCCAATCGACAGTCGGCTGAGTGGAAAGCGACCGGTGAACCGTCTCCGAAGCGTGGAAAGAGTCAAAAGTAATGGCCTCTGTTTTTTGGGATGCGCATGAAATAATTTTTATCGATTATCTTGAGAAGGGAAAAACCATTAACAGTGACTATTATATGGCGTTATTGGAGCGTTTGAAGGTCGAAATCGCGTCAAAACGGCCCCATATGAAGAAAAAAAAGGTGTTGTTCCACCAAGACAACGCACCGTGCCATAAGTCATTGAGAACGATTGCAAAAATTCATGAATTGGGCTTCGAATTGCTTCCCCACCCACCGTATTCTCTAGATCTGGCCCCCAGCGACTTTTTCTTGTTCTCAGACCTCAAAAGGATGCCGCAGGGAAATTTTGCTGCAATGACGAGGTGATCGCCGAAATTGAGGCCTATTTTATCAAAAAATTGGAAGGTCGTTATAATCGTTGTATCTCTCTTGAAGGGAACTATGTTGAATAATAAAAACGAATTGTGACAAACTTATCAGCCAACCCGGGGACTTATCAGCCAATCTGTTATGTTTTTCCGATTTGGGCAAAAGTGGCTCCAATTTACTTATACTTCCAATATCAATCGACCGATAAATCATAAATACACTTTTGCGAAGTTGCCTAAAAAATGGTACAGATTTAGATGTTTCCCATATTTTGTTAGTAACACACCCCTCGGCGTCGTCCGTCTTTAGACGTTTCTTACTTGTTTTATTTATTTTGAATATATCTAATTTAACCGAATTTAATGCTTCCAATTAAAGTCTTAATTGTGTCTTACAAAAATATTCAAGTAAAAATTTAATTGGTTCAATAAATTTAAATTGGATTGAAACAATCAGAAAAATTATTAGTATCAATTAATGTTTTAATTAGTATAAATTAATCATTTCTGTGATTGAAGATATTCCAATTAAATAATTAATTGGACCAATTAATTTCGTTATTGAGTCAGAAAAAAAATTTTGTGTGTGCAGAAACTTCTGAAACACACACTTACCTAGAACCTCTTGTGTTCCACACCCCAAACACCCCCCTCGGCACTGACCGTCTTTAGACTTTTCTTACTTGTTTTATTTATTATGAATATATCTATATATTTATACTATCATTTCTGTGATTGAAGATATTTCAATTAAAAATTAATTGGACTAATTAGTTTTGTGATTGAGTCAGAAAAAAACAAGTATATACGGCCGTAAGTTCGGCCAGGCCGAATCTTATGTACTCTCCACCATGGATTGCGTAGAAACTTCTACGAAAGACTGTCATCCCCAATCGAATTAATTGGGTTGTGGTATCTTAAAACTTCTTAACATCGTTTTCTAAATTGTGAGTTAGTCCATACGTGGTATATATTAGACAAAAAAAGGTCTACAAATAATTACGAATCGATATGGACTTTTGCACGGTACATAGAGAGCCAGAATTGAAATATGGGGGTCCCTTATATGTGGGCTATATACAATTATGAACTTGATATGGACCGATTTTTGTGTGATTGGGGATCTATTTATCTGAGGGCTATACATAACTATAGACCGATATGGACCTAGTTAGGTATGGTTGTTAACGGCCATATACTAGCACAATGTACATAATTTCAACTGACTCGGATGAAATTTGCTCCTCCAAGTGGCTCCAAAACCAAATCTCGGGGTCGGTTTATATAGGGGCTATATATGATTATGGACTGATATGGACCACTTTTTGCATGGTTGTTAAATATCATATAAAGGGTGATTTGTTAAGAGCTTGATAACTTTTTTTTTAAAAAGAAACGCATAAAATTTGCAAAATCTCATCGGTTCTTTATTTGAAACGTTAGATTGGTCCATGACATTTACTTTTTGAAGATAATTTCATTTAAATGTTGACCGCGGCTGCGTCTTAGGTGGTCCATTCGGAAAGTCCAATTTTGGGCAACTTTTTCGAGCATTTCGGCCGGAATAGCCCGAATTTCTTCGGAAATGTTGTCTTCCAAAGCTGGAATAGTTGCTGGCTTATTTCTGTAGACTTTAGACTTGACGTAGCCCCACAAAAAATAGTCTAAAGGCGTCAAATCGCATGATCTTGGTGGCCAACTTACCGGTCCATTTCTTGAGATGAATTGTTCTCCGAAGTTTTCCCTCAAAATGGCCATAGAATCGCGAGCTGTGTGGCATGTAGCGCCATCTTGTTGAAACCACATGTCAACCAAGTTCAGTTCTTCCATTTTTGGCAACAAAAAGTTTGTTAGCATCGAACGATAGCGATCGCCATTCACCGTAACGTTGCGTCCAACAGCATCTTTGAAAAAATACGGTCCAATGATTCCACCAGCGTACAAACCACACCAAACAGTGCATTTTTCGGGATGCATGGGCAGTTCTTGAACGGCTTCTGGTTGCTCTTCACTCCAAATGCGGAAATTTTGCTTATTTACGTAGCCATTCAACCAGAAATGAGCCTCATCGCTGAACAAAATTTGTCGATAAAAAAGCGGATTTTCTGCCACTGATTTTGGTAATAAAATTCAATGATTTGCAAGCGTTGCTCGTTAGCAAGTCTATTCATGATGAAATGTCAAAGCATACTGAGCATCTTTCTCTTTGACACCATGTCTGAAATCCCACGTGATCTGTCAAATACTAATGCATGAAAATCCTAACCTCAAAAGAATCACCCTTTACTAACATCACGTACCAAATTTCAACCGAATCGGATGAAATTTGCTCTTCCAAGGGGCTCCGGAGGTCAAATCTGGGGATTTGTTTATATGGGGGCTATATATAATTATGGACCGATTTAGACCAATTTTTGCATGGGTGTTTGAGGCCATATATTAACACCATGTACCAAATTTCAACCGAATCCGTTAAATTTTGCTCTTCCACGAGGCTCCGGATGTCAAATCTGGAGATCGGTTTATATGGGGGCTATATATAATTATTGGCCGATTTGGACCAATTTTTGCATCGTTGTTAGAGACCATATACTAACACCATGTACCAAATTTCAACCGGATCGGATGAAATTTGCTTCTCTTAGAGGCTCCACAAGCCAAATCGGGGGATCGGTTTATATGGGGGCTATATATAATTATGGACCGATTTAGACCAATTTTTGCATGGGTGTTAGAGACCATATACTAACACCATGTACCAAATTTCAACCGGATCGGATGAAATTTGCTTCTCTTAGAGGCTCCGCAAGCCAAATCTGGGGATCGGTTTATATGGAGGCTATATATAATTGTGTACCGATGTGGACCAAATTTTGCAAGGTTATTTGAGACCATATGCCAACACCATGTACAAAATTTCAGCCCGATCGGATGAAATTTTCTTCTCTTAGGGGGTCCGCAAGCCAAATCGGGGGATCGGTTTATATGGGGGCTATATATAATTGTGGACCGATGTGGACCAATTTTTGCATGGTTGTTAGAAACCATATACCAACATCATGTACCAAATTTCAGCCGGATCGGATGAAATTTTCTTCTCTTAGAGGCTCGGCAAGCCAAATCGGGGGATCGGTTTATATGGGGGCTATATATAATTATGGACCGATGTGGACCAATATTTGCATGGTTGTTAGAGACCATATACTATCATCATGTACAAAATTTCAGCCGGATCGGATGAAATTTGCTTCTCTTAGAGGATCGGCAAGCCAAATTTGGGGGTCCGTTTATATGAGGGCTATACGTAAAAGTGGACCGATGTGGCCCATTTGCAATACCTTCCGACCTACATCAATAACAACTACTTGCGCCAAGTTTCAAGTCGATAGCTTGTTTCTTTCGGAAGTTAGCGTGATTTCAACAGACGGACGGACATGCTCAGATCGACTCAGAATTTCACCATGACCCAGAATATATATAATTTATGGGGTCTTAGAGCAATATTTCGATGTTTTACAAACGGAATGACAAAGTTAATATACCCCCATCCTATGGTGGAGGGTATAAAACTTTTTGTGTGTGCAGAAACTTCTGAAACACAGACACACTTACCGAGAACCTCTTGTGGCAGTTGAAAGTCAATTAAAAAATTAATTGATCCAATTAAAGAAATGATTGATACTATCAATTTTTATGATTGATTTTTGTTTCAATTAAAAAAAATTGTTGAATCAATTAAGTTTTTAATTGAATATTTGTTAAAATTCAATTAAGATTTTAATTGGAAAATTTTTAGTGAAATTTTATACGGTATACTCTATCAGTCTTGTATAATTTATTCCCCGACACTGCAGCATCTTCGCCGAAACAACCTACTGGCAGTAAGGTATATTCAATAATTTCTCTTGAATGAATCAATACGATGTTATCGAACGCCGTCATTGCACAAAAAAAAATGTGATTCAATCTCGAAATTAATTGATCCAATAAATTTTTTTTGTTGAAATGTCTTCAATCACGAAAATGATAGTATCAGATACAGTTATAATAGGACGTTAAAAAATTAATTGATTTCATTAGCAAATTCCAATTAATTTTTTAATTGATTCAATTAAAAGTTTAATTGATGTTGATTGCAAAACTCAATTAATTTTCATTAAAAACGTAACTATTTTCAATTACTTTCTTAACTGACTAACCCCCATTTTCATGAAGCTCCGTTAGTGCTACGTTAGCCAACGAACTTTTAAACCGTGATATCTGCATATCTGTCATCTTGCGTATATATTCCATATGCCAGTTAGAAACTTAACTGCTGAAAATTTGTCAGTTAAAGTTAACCGGAGAAAAGATATTTCAATTTTTCTTTCTGTTATCTGCCAGTTAAAGCCTAACGGAGCTACATGAAAATGGCCGTAAGTGTTTCAGTTTGCTTAAAAACTTGATTGTTTGAAATAAATTTTTAGTTAAAAATTAACAAATTTTCCATCACTTTTTTTAATGGACTTAGCCTTCCTAGTTTGATTAAAAAGTTAATTGTATGAACTAATTTTTATACCCTCCATCATAGGATGGGGGTATATTAACTTTGTCATTCCGTTTGTAACACATCGAAATATTGCTCTGAGACCCCATAAAGTATATATATTCTGGGTCGTGGTGAAATTCTGAGTCGATCTAAGCATGTCCGTCCGTCCGTCCGTCCGTCCGTCTGTTGAAATCACGCTAACTTCCGAACGAAACAAGCTATCGACTTGAAACTTGGCACAAGTAGTTGTTATCGATGTAGGTCGGATGGTATTGAAAATGGGCCATATCGGTACACTTTTACGTATAGCCCCCATATAAAGGGACCCTCAGATATGGCTTGTGGAGCCTCTAAAAGAAGCACATTTCATCCGATCCGGCTGAAATTTGGTATATGATGTTGGTATATGATCTCTAACAACCATGCAAAAATTGGTTCACATCGGTCCATAATTATATATAGCCCCCATATAAACCGATCCCCAGATTTGGCTTGTGGAGCCTCTAACAGAAGCATATTTCATCCGATCCGGCTAAAATTTGGTATATGGTGTTGGTATATGGTCTCTAACAACCATGCAGAAATTGGTCCACATCGGTCCAAAATTATATATAGCCCCCATATAAACCGATCCCCAGATTTGGCTTGCGGAGCCTAAAAGAGAAGCAAATTTCATCCGATCTGGCTGAAATTTGGTACATGGTATTGGTATATGGTCTCTAACAACCATGCAAAAATTGGTTCACATCGGTCCATAATTATATATAGCCCCCATATAAACCGATCCCCAGATTTGGCTTGCGGAGCCTCAAAGAGAAGAAAATTTCATCCGATCCGGCTGAAATTTGGTACATGATGTTGGTGTATGGTCTCTAACAACCATGCAAAAATTGGTCCATATCGGTCCTTAATTATATATAGCCCCCATATAAACCGATCACCAGATTTGGCTGGTGGAGCCTCTAAGAGAAGCATATTTCATCCGATCCGGCTGAAATTTGATACATGGTGTTGGTATATGGTCTCCAACAATCATGCAAAAATTGGTCCACATCGGTCCATAATTATATATAGCCCCCATATAAACCGATCCCCAGATTTGGCTTGAGGAGTCTCAAAGAGAAGCAAATTTCATCCGATCCGGCTGAAATTTGGTACATGATGTTGGTATATGGTCTCTAACAACCATGCAAAAATTGGTCCACATCGGTCCATAATTATATATAGGCCCCATATAAACCGATCTCCAGATTTGGCTTGCGAAGCCTCAAAGAGGAGCAAATTGCATCCGATCCGGCTGAAATTTGGTACATGGTATTGGTATATGGTCTCTAACAACCGTGCAAAAATTGATCCACATCGGTCCATAATCATATATAGCGCCCATATAAACCGATCCCCAGATTTTGGTTGCGGAGCCTCAAAGAGGAGCAAATTTCATCCGATCCGCCTGAAATTTGGTACATGATATTGGTATATGGTCTCTAACAACCATGCAAAAATTGGTCCACATCGGTTCATAATTATATATAGCCCCATATAAACCGATCCCCAGATTTGGCTTGCGAAGTGTTCAAGAGAGGCAAATTTCATCCAATCCGGTTGTAATTTGGAACATGGTGTTAGTATATGACCTTTAACAACCGTGCCAGAATTGGTCCATATCGGTCCATAATTATATATAGCCCCCATATAAAACATTCTCCGGAGCCTCTTGGAGGAGCAAAATTCATCCGATCCGGTTCAAATTAGGAACGTGGTGTTAATATATGGTTGCTAACAACCATACCAAAATTGGTCCAATCACACAAAAATTGGTCCATATCGGTTCATAATCATGGTTGCCATTAGAACCAAAAATAATCTACCAACATTTTATTTCTATAGAAATTTTTATTTCTATAGAAAATTTTGTCAAAATATTATTTCTATAGAAAATTTTGTCAAAATTTTATTTCTAGAGAAAATTTTGTTAAAATTTTATTCGGTTCATAATAAAATTTTCATCATTGTCAAAATTTTATTTCTATAGAAAATTTTGTCAAAATTTTATTTCTATAGAAAATTTTGTTCAAATTTTATTCGGTTCATAATCATGGTTGCCACTCGACCCAAAAATAATCTACCAAGATTTTATTTCTATAGAAAATTTTGTCAAAAGTTTATTTCTATAGAAAATTTTGTTAAAATTTTATTTCTGTAGAAATTTTTGTCAAAATTTTCTTTCTATAGAAAATTTTGTCAAAATTTTTATTTCTACAGAAAATTGTGTGAAAATTTTATTTCTATAGAAAATTTTGTTAAAATTTTATTTCTGTAGAAAATTTTGTCAAAATTTTATGTCTACTTTGTCAAACTGAATTATATACGTATTGGATCGATCTTTTTTGATTTAATATATACCACGTATTGACTTACATACAATTTAGAAGATGGTGTTAGGAGGTTTTAAGATACCTTGCCATCGGCAAGCGTTACCGCAACTTAAGTAATTCGATTGTGGATGGCAGTGTTTAGATGAAGTTTCTACGCAATCCATGATGGAGGGTACACAAGCTTCGGCCTGGCCGAACTTACGGCCGTATATACTTGTTTAATTTTTAATTTTTTAATTTTTTCTATCTTGATTAAATAGTTAATTGTACAATTAATTTATTATTTGAGAAAATGTTCAACTTCAATCAACTTTTTAATTGGAAATTATTTGGTGATATTTTTTTCTGTGTGGGAGCCAAGGGTACTTGATTTGTATCATTTTGGCGGTATTGAGGCTATACGTTTGAAATTTCCGGATATTCAATGGGTATTGACAACACATAGTAATGAGTATAATTTTAAGGGAATATATCAGCTCAATATCGACTACTTCCGAAAAGATGGCATGGCATTTATGTGTTTAGAAAGAGAGTCCTAGATATACTCTCTAGGACTCTCAAAGTAAAAGAATGGAAGTAACCAATTGACGCTTTAAAAATATATATACACAAAGAAAATAGCATTAAAATTTTTTCTACAAGTGTATGCCTAAGGTGAAACATAATATGTTGCAACAATACAAACAATATTTGGTTTGGACAAATCCTGAAAATATATATGCTTGAAGCACAATGTTTTAGGGTATACGTTATAGAAGCGATTTTTTTTTGTTGAGGGTGTACCAAATTTCATTAAAACCGGTTAATAATAGTGGCCTGTATACTGCGTGGACAGGTGGACGGACACCAAGGGCTAGACCGACTCAGGAGGTGGTTCTGAGTCGATCGGGATATATTTTATGGAACTTAAAATCTATATTTCTGGTAGGCACATTTTTTCCCAGATACTCCGACTACTATTTGGTTTAGGGTGCTTCACCACTACTGTGGTACAGGGTATAATAAGCAGAGATGGTCTGTATCAAACTCTTTTAGGTTTGCGACTGTCGCAAAGTTGTAAACGTCGTAAACGTCACATACGCGTCGTAAATGTAGAAAAAGTAACAAAAGTCGCAAACTGAAAATACTTTAGTCGCGTCAGCTAGGCAGCGAATTCGATGATATCGAAGACGATGGTATGTGCGAAGAAGTTTCAATTCTTAGGAATGTTCACAATTTTCGGTTTTAGTCCCCACATTTTCCCTATTGCCTTTTGCACGAGTTCAGGGTAACCGTGGATTTTCTCGTCCTTTCTTAACTTTAAGTTCAGTCTCCTGTCCAATATAACCCCAAGGTATTTTGCACACTCACCAACGGGAATTTCGATACCACCTAAGAAAATAGGCTTGATCATGGGAAAACTTTCACAAATTTCGGCAGAAACTCACAGCGAATGCTGTCAAACTAAATTAAAAAATGTTCAGGATTTCTTCTATTCAAAATTTGGTTTTCTACAGCAGGTTTACGACTTTTGCGACATACGTATTATACCGTCGCAAATGTATGTCGCAAAAGTCACAGTTTGTGACAGGCCAACCCTGATAATAAGTTTGTTTATTTGCCATATTTAAATTGTATTTTTATAATTTGATTAACGTTTTGTTTAGAACATATTACAAATTAACATTTAATATCGCTACATAGACTATCTGTAACACCGTGCTCGTAAACAATAACTTTGACGGTGTATTAATCACGTGTTACGCGAACGTTACAAAACAAGTAGTATTCAGTTTATTCAAATTACAAAAAATTATTTTTACTTAATAGTGTAAAAAATGATTTTTCGTCACAAAAATGGATCAAATTACCCATAGTGCAATGTTAAATTCAAATTGAAAAATATTCGTTTTGAATTATTTCGTATTCAATGATTATATTATATTTGATTATATTATTATTGTTGAAGTGCCTGCAATAGTTTTTATACCCTGCGCCACACTGTGGAACAGGGTATTATAAGTTAGTGCATATGTTTGCAACACCCATGGCCATGGTGTCTTTGGCAAAAATGCTCAGGGTGGGCTTCTGAGGCGATATACACTGTCGATATTGTCGTGAGCTCAAAGATTACATGTCTTTAAAATACGAATACAAAATTTGCCTAGCATAGAAGACGCATTTCTCTAAAATAAAGTTATTTTCCTTGTCCAAAAGTCGATAAACTTTTCAATGAAGTCGTATTGTC